>NC_088869.1:41196420-41232358 GCF_032884065.1 Artemia franciscana
AATTGCAATCTTTTAAATTGAAAAAGCAGATCCGTTGGAATCATGGGAATGCGAGGAATAAGAACAGCCTCACCCTCATAAGGCCCTGTCAAGATTGTGGCATCTATTAGGTTTTCCATTGTTTTTTTTTTTTTACGGCAAGTCGTCATTTATAACTGCATCTCGCAAATGAATGTATTGTTCAGAGCGGAGCTTGGTCTGATTCAGGCGGATATATAGCAAACGTTCTGATTCAATTTTAGCATACATATCCACGACAAATTGGTGAAACAATTCACGGCATTTTAAAATATAATTTTCTTCATCCTGCCGAATCATTAGTCTATAGGAATAATAATGCATTGCAGTGCATTTCTTATTCATTTCTTTGTTAGTGGCTGGATTCATCAATTTAATATTAAAGTGATAGCCGTCGGCTCCATCCCAAAAAATGATAGGATATTGTAGGGCATCGTAGCATCGATGAGTTTCAGCAATTCTTAACAACTGAGCGTTTCGCTTATGTAGAATAATATCTCGAGGTAAAAACTGATCACCGACCATAACGATTGCCACTTCGTCGATAGTCGGAGCAATGTATCTACGCACATGTTGGCCAGGAGGCGTTTTGTCAGCGGAAATAACAATTTTATGAGTATCAGTAGGCATCAAATCGATGGCTGTTTTGAACAGACGCACTAAATTATTATTTTCGTGGAAAAGATGTTGCAATTGGGAAACGATTGTCCTTTCAACGTTGGGAGAAATTTCACAACGTGCATTCAATTCAAAATTTCTATCACTGATGAAGTACAATTGTAAAAATTTATGATTCTCGCCTGAGAATGGTAGAAGGGACCCTGCTTTATGATAAATTTGCCCTTTTACTTTGAAAGTAGACATAAATTGATCTGGATTTTCGATTTGGGCTCCAAACGACGTCATTTGGAAACATGAGTTGTATTGTCTGATTTTTGACAAAAAACGCTTAGATTCTGACGTAGTTCCAGTAAGGAAAGTCTTCAATGGCTCTGGTGGTGCAGCCAATAGAGGAAGTTTAACTTTTCCTGAGGCGCAACACATTCCCATTGTTTCACCATTGAATTTCAAGGCCTTGCAATAGGGACAAATTTTAGACATTGTCCCGATTTGAACACATCTACTCAAGCTATAATCATCGACTGGGTTGTACCTGAATGCCAGGCGATAACTGTCAGATTGCTCTGATTCCTCGGCACGCTTTCTTTTCTTACTTTCTCTATCAGCAGCAAGCCTGATTTCTTGCTGTTCTTGTAATTCCTCGGCACGCTTTCTTTTCTTACTTTCTCTATCAGCAGCAAGCCTGATTTCTTGCTGTTCTTGTGATTCCTCGGCACGCTTTCTTTTCTTACTTTCTCTATCAGCAGCAAGCTTGATTTCTTGCTGTTCTTGTAATTCCTCGGCACGCCTTCTTTTTTCACATTCTCTTTTAGCAGCAAGTCTGCTTCTGCGTTGCTCTGGTAGTTCCTCGGCATGCTTTCTGTTCTTTCTTTCTCTATCAGCCTCAAGCCTGTTTCCCTGCTGGTCTTTTGATTCCTCGGCACGCCTTCTTTTTTCACTTTCTCTTTTTGCAGCAAGTCTGCTTCTGCGTTGCTCTGGTAGTTCCTCGGCATGCTTTCTGTTCTTTCTTTCTCTATCAGCCTCAAGCCTGTTTCCCTGCTGGTCTTTTGATTCCTCGGCACGCCTTCTTTTTTCACTTTCTCTTTTAGCAGCAAGTCTGCTTTCGCGTTGCTCTGGTAGTTCCTCGGCACGCTTTCTTTTCTGACTTTCTCTATCAGCAGCAAGTTTTTTGGCATAGACTCTTTGAGCATCTTCATCAGTCATTGTAAACTTAAACATTAATAGATTTCTACGGGAACATATGTCTTATATAACTTGAATGACGTCACCTTCAAAGCAAAAATGACGGCAACTAATTTCATGACGTCAGCCGAAACATGACGTCACCTGATCCACAGATCCACAGATCCACAGACAGACAGACAACTTATTTTTATATATATAGATATATAAATAGATAGATATATAAGATAGATATATCTTCTATATATATAAAAATAAGTTGTCTGTCTGTGGATGGATGGATCAGGTGACGTCACCTGAAAAAACTGGATCAGGTGACGTCAAAACTGAAAAAACTAAAAAAAGGCAAAAACTACAAAAAAAACTAAAAACTAATAAAAAAAATAAAAAAGCTAAAAAACTAAAAAAACTAAAAAAAGGCAAAAACTAAAAAAAAAACTAAAAACTAATAAAAAAGCTAAAAAACTAAAAAACTAAAAAAAGGCAAAAACTACAAAAAAAACTAAAAACTAATAAAAAAATAAAAAAGCTAAAAAACTAAAAAAACTAAAAAAAACAAAAAAAGGTAAAAAACTAAAAAAACTAAAAACTAAAAAAAACTAAAAAAAAAGGAAAAAACTGAAAAATAAGCTAAAATAAAGGTAACTGAAAAAACTAAAAAAAGGCAAAAACTACAAAAAAACTAAAAACTAATAAAAAAAGTAAAAAAGCTAAAAAACTAAAAAAACTAAAAAAAGGTAAAAAACTAAAAAAAATAAAAAATAAAAAAAAACTAAAAAAAAGGAAAAAACTGAAAAATAAGCTAAAATAAAGGTAAAAACCAATAAAAAACTAAAAAGAAAAAAAGGAAAAAACTAAAAAAAATTTTCATCTAAAATACTAAAAAAAACTAATAAAGGTAAAAACTAAAAGAACTAAAAGAGAAAAAAATAAATGACGAAACTCAAAGAGAAAGCGACCAGGACAAAAGGAATGTTCGATTAGCAATCAACAAAGCACCGGGACACAGGGAGTATAAATGACGACCAGGACATAAGTAAAAAAAAAAACTATCTATATATATAAAAATAAGTTGTCTGTGGATCTGTGGATCGTGGATCAGGTGACGTCACCTGAAAAAACTGGATCAGGTGACGTCAAAACTGAAAAAACTAAAAAAAGGCAAAAACTACAAAAAAAACTAAAAACTAATAAAAAAAATAAAAAAGCTAAAAAACTAAAAAAACTAAAAAAAGGCAAAAACTACAAAAAAAACTAAAAACTAATAAAAAAGCTAAAAAACTAAAAAAACTAAAAAAAAGGCAAAAACTACAAAAAAACTAAAAACTAATAAAAAAAATAAAAAAGCTAAAAAACTAAAAAAACTAAAAAAACTAAAAAAAGGTAAAAAACTAAAAAAACTAAAAACTAAAAAAAACTAAAAAAAAGGAAAAAACTGAAAAATAAGCTAAAATAAAGGTAAAAACCAATAAAAAACTAAAAAAAAACTGAAAAAACTAAAAAAAGGCAAAAACTACAAAAAAACTAAAAACTAATAAAAAAAGTAAAAAAGCTAAAAAACTAAAAAAAACTAAAAAAACTAAAAAAACTAAAAAAAGGTAAAAAACTAAAAAAAATAAAAAAAAACTAAAAAAAAAGGAAAAAACTGAAAAATAAGCTAACATAAAGGTAAAAACCAATAAAAAACTAAAAAGAAAAAAAGGAAAAAACTAAAAAAAATTTTCATCTAAAAAAATAAAAAAAAATAAAAAAGGTAAAAACTAAAAGAACTAAAAAAGAAAAAAAATAAATGACGACACTCAAAGAGAAAGCGACCAGGACAAAAGGAATGTTCGATTAGCAATCAACAAAGCACCGGGACACAGGGAGTATAAATGACGACCAGGACATAAGTAAAAAAAAAAATTAACAAAACTAAAAAGAAGGTAAAAACTACAAAAAAACTAAAAAGAAAAAAAAACTAAAAACTAATAAAAAAACTAAAAAATCTAAAAATCTAAATAAACTAAAAAAGAAAAAAAAAGGAAAAAAATAAAGGAGAAAAACAAAACTAAAAAACGAATGTATATACAGACCGGTACACCGGGATACAAATGACGACCGGGACACAGGGAATATAAATGACGACCGGGACACAGGGACACAACTACAACGGGGACACCGGGGGAAACAGGGGGATATAAATGACGACCGGGACAAAAAAACTAAAAAGAAAAAAAAAACTAAAAACTAATAAAAAAACTAAAAAATCTAAAAATCTAAATAAGCTAAAAAAGTAAAAAAAGGAAAAAAATAAAGGAGAAAAACAAAACTAAAAAACGAATGTATATACAGACCGGGACACCGGGATACAAATGACGACCGGGACACAGGGAATATAAATGACGACCGGGACACAGGGACACAACTACAACGGGGACACCGGGGGAAACAGGGGGATGTAAATGACGACCGGGACACCGGGACAGGGAATGGTCGATTAGCAATCACCATCAACAAAGCTCAAGGGCAATCATTAGAATCATGAGGTATAGATCTGAATACAGATTGTTTTCCCATGGACCATTATATGTTGCATGTTCAAGAGTCGGTAAACCTGACAATCTATTTATATGCAAAGACAATGGGACAGCAAAGAATGTTGTATATTCGCAAGTTTTACGTAGTTAAAACCATATATATATATATATATATATATATATATATATATATATATATATATATATATATATATATATATATATATATATATATATATATATATATATATATATATATATATATATATATATATATATATATATATATATATATATATATATATATATATATATATATATATATATATACTAGCTGTTGGGGTGGCGCTTCGCGCCACCCCAACACCTAGTTGGTGGGGGCGCTTCGCGCCCCCCCCAAGCCCCCCCGCGCGCGTAAGTCGTTACGCGCCATAATAGTTACGCGCCATTGTAGTTGTGTCCCTATGTCCCACCTGTGAATATAGATAGATATATGTATATGGTTTTAACTACGTAAAACTTGCGAATATACAACATTCTTTGCTGTCCCATTGTCTTTGCATATAAATAGATTGTCAGGTTTACCGACTCTTGAACATGCAACATATAATGGTCCATGGGAAAACAATCTGTATTCAGATCTATACCTCATGATTCTAATTAGATTTTTAGATTTTTTAGTTTTTTTATTAGTTTTTAGTTTTTTTTTCTTTTTAGTTTTTTTGTCCCGGTCGTCATTTATATCCCCCTGTTTCCCCCGGTGTCCCCGTTTCCTTTTTTTTTCTTTTTTAGCTTATTTAGATTTTTTAGTTTTTTTATTAGTTTTTAGTTTTTTTTTCTTTTTAGTTTTTTTGTCCCGGTCGTCATTTATATCCCCCTGTTTCCCCCGGTGTCCCCGTTGTAGTTGTGTCCCTGTGTCCCGGTCGTCATTTATATTCCCTGTGTCCCGGTCGTCATTTGTATCCCGGTGTACCGGTCTGTATATACATTCGTTTTTTAGTTTTGTTTTTCTCCTTTATTTTTTTCCTTTTTTTTTCTTTTTTAGTTTATTTAGATTTTTAGATTTTTTAGTTTTTTTATTAGTTTTTAGTTTTTTTTTCTTTTTAGTTTTTTTGTAGTTTTTACCTTCTTTTTAGTTTTGTTAATTTTTTTTTTACTTGTGTCCTGGTCGTCATTTATACTCCCTGTGTCCCGGTGCTTTGTTGATTGCTAATCGAACATTCCTTTTGTCCTGGTCGCTTTCTCTTTGAGTGTCGTCATTTATTTTTTTCTTTTTTAGTTCTTTTAGTTTTTACCTTTTTTAGTTTTTTTTAGTTTTTAGTTTTTTTAGTTTTTTACCTTTTTTTAGTTTTTTTTAGTTTTTTTAGTTTTTAGCTTTTTTATTTTTTTTATTAGTTTTTAGTTTTTTTGTAGTTTTTGCCTTTTTTTTAGTTTTTTTAGTTTTTTAGCTTTTTTATTAGTTTTTAGTTTTTTTTGTAGTTTTTGCCTTTTTTTAGTTTTTTTAGTTTTTTAGCTTTTTTATTTTTTTTATTAGTTTTTAGTTTTTTTTGTAGTTTTTGCCTTTTTTTAGTTTTTTCAGTTTTGACGTCACCTGATCCAGTTTTTTCAGGTGACGTCACCTGATCCACGATCCACAGATCCACAGACAACTTATTTTTATATATATAGATAGTTTTTTTTTTTTACTTATGTCCTGGTCGTCATTTATACTCCCTGTGTCCCGGTGCTTTTTTTTACCTTTTTTTAGTTTTTTTAGTTTTTTTAGTTTTTTAGCTTTTTTACTTTTTTTATTAGTTTTTAGTTTTTTTTTGTAGTTTTTGCCTTTTTTTAGTTTTTTCAGTTTTTTTTTTAGTTTTTTATTGGTTTTTACCTTTATAGTTTTTTTAGTTTTTTATTTTTTTTATTAGTTTTTAGTTTTTTTTTGTAGTTTTTGCCTTTTTTTAGTTTTTTCAGTTTTGACGTCACCTAATCCAGTTTTTTCAGGTGACGTCACCTGACACATCCATCCATCCACAGACAACTTATTTTTATATATATAGATATAGATATATCTATCTATATTCACAGGTGGGACATAGGGACACAACTACAATGGCGCGTAACTATTATGGCGCGTAACGACTTACGCGCGCGGGGGGGGCTTGGGGGGGCGCGAAGCGCCCTCACCAACTAGGTGTTGGGGTGGCGCGAAGCGCCACCCCAACAGCTAGTAGATATATATAAATAAGTTGTCTGTGTGTCTGTCGAGTGACGTCACTGTCCGCATATGACGTCTGAATTATTTCATTACATGAAATATATTCAAAAACGAATGTATTCAAGCCGAAGTAGCTCAGTTATATAACTACCTATGTTGGCGCAGTAGGTTTGACCTTAGCGTGGTAATACGGGACCCAGAGATCGAACCATGCTGCAGGAATGCACTACAGGGCCGACGCAGGGACCTTAGTAGTCAAGAAGCGTCGTTAATCCGATACAAATGCAGTAGCTCAGTTGGTAAAGCGTTATGTTCCAGGTTCTAGGTCCGAGAGGTTCCAGGTTCGAACCTTGGCTTTAGCATTAATACAAAAGAAGAAAAAAGATAAAAACTACAAAAAAAACTAAAAAGAAAATAATAAAAAAAACTAAAAGCTAAAAAATTGGTAGAGCGTTATGTTCCAGGTTCTAGTTCCGAGAGGTTCCAGGTTCGAACCTTGGTTTTAGCATTAATACAAAACAAGAAAAAAACTAAAAAAGAAAAAAAAACTAAAAAACAGGTAAAAACTACTAAAAAAACTAAAAAAGCTAAAAAACTAAAAAAAAAGGTAAAAAACTAAAAACTAAAAAAGAAAAAACTAAAAAAGGGTAAAAACAGCAAAAAAAAATAAAAAGAAAAAAACTAAAAACTAATAAAAAAACTAAAAACTGAAAAAATAAAACTAAAAAAAGGAAAAAACTTAAAAAAAAATTTTATTTCATCATATACCAGTTCAAAAACGAATGTATATACAGACCGGGACACAAATGACGACCGGGACACAGGGAATATAAATGACGACCGGGACACAGGGACACAACTACAACAGGGACGCCGGGGGGCACAGGGGAATATATAAATGACGACGGCGACACAGTGAGTGTTCGATTAGCAATCACCATCAACAAAGCTCAAGGGCAATCATTAGAATCATGAGGTATAACTAAAAAAAATAAATAAAAAGGTAAAAATCTAAAAACTACAAAGACCAATTCAAAAACGAATGTATATACAGACCTGGACACAAATGACGACCGGGACACAGGGAATATAAATGACGTTCGGGACACTCAAAGAGAAATTACAGACTGGGACACCGGGACACAAATGACGACTGGGACGCAACTCCAATAGGGACGCCGGGGGTACAGGGGGATATTGAAATGACGACGGCGACACAGAGAATGTTTGAATAGCAATCACCATCAACAAAGCTCAAGGGCAATCATCAGAATCATGAGGTATAGATCTGAATACGGATTGTTTTTCCCATGGACAATTATATGTTACATGTTCAAGAGTCGGTAAACCTGACAATCTATTTATATGCACAGACGATGGGGCAGCGAAGAATGTTGTATATTCGCAAGTTTTACGTAGTTACAAGCATATATATATATATATATATATATATATATATATATATATATATATATATATATATATATATATATATATATATAATGACGCAGGGACACAACTACAATGGCGCGAAACGACTTACGCGCACGTAGTTATGTTTTTAACTACGTAAAACTTACGTAAAAGTTTTTTATTAGTTTTTTTTTCTTTTTAGTTTTTTTGTAGTTTTTACCTTTTTTTTAGTTTTTTAGTTGTTTTTTTATTTATGTCCTGGTCGTCATTTATACTCCCTGTGTCCCGGTCGTCATTTGTGTCCCGGTGCTTTGTTGATGGTGATTGCTAATCGAACATTCCTTGTGTCCCGGTCGCCATTTATATTCCCTGTGTCCCGGTCGTGATTTGTGTCCGGTGTCCCAGTCTGTTATATCTCTTTGAGGTTCCAGGTCGTCAATTATATTCCCTGTGTCCCGGTCGTCATTTATGTCCCGGTGTCCCGGTAGGTAATTTCATCAGTTGACAAACATGACGTCACTCGACACACACACACATACACAGACAACTTATCTATCTATTTAAATAAAAATAAGTTGTCTGTGGATATGTCTGTCAGGTGACGTCATGTTTGTGTGTTGACTGACGTCATGAAGTTAGCTGTCATCATTTTTGTTATGACGGTGACGTTATTAAAGATATATAAGACATGCGTTCACGTAGAAATCTATTAATGTTTAACTTTAAAATGACTGATGAACTTACAATGGCAACAGCCGAGGAAGATGCTCAAAGAGTCTATGCCAAAAAACTTGCTGCTGATAGAGAAAGTCAGAAAAGAAAGCGTGCCGAGGAATCAAAAGAACAGCAAGGAAACAGGCTTGAGGCTGATAGAGAAAGAAAGAACAGAAAGCGTGCCGAGGAACTACCAGAGCAACGCGAAAGCAGACTTAATGCTAAAAGAGAAAGTGAAAAAAGAAGGCGTGCCGAGGAACTACCAGAGGAACATGAAACCAGACTTGCTGCTAAAAGAGAAAGTGAAAAAAGAAGGCGGGCCGAGGAATCACAAGAACAGCAAGAAATCAGGCTTGCTGCTGATAGAGAAAGTAAGACAAGAAAGCGTGCCGAGGAATCAGAGCAACCTGAAAGTTATTGCCTGGCATTCAGGTACAGCCCAGTCGATGATTATAGCTTGAGTAGATGTGTTCAAATCGGGACTATGTCTAAAATTTGTCCCTTTTGCAAGGCCTTGAAATTCAATGGTGAAACAATGGGAATGTGTTGCGCCTCAGTAAAAGTTAAACTTACTCTATTGGCTGCACCACCAGAGGCATTGAAGACTTTCCTTACTGGAACTACGTCAGAATCTAAGTGTTTTTTGAAACAAATCAGAAAATATAACTCATGTTTCCAAATGACGTCGTTTGGAGCCCAAATCGAAAATCCAGATCAATTTATGTCTACTTTCAAAGTAAAAGGGCAAATTTATCATAGAGCATGGTCCCTTCTACCATTCTCAGGTGAGAATCATAAATTTTTACAATTGTACTTCATCAGTGATAGAAATTCTGATTTGAATACACGTTGCGAAATTTTTCCCAACGTTGAAAGGACAATCGTTTCCCAATTGCAACATCTTTTCCACGAAAATAATAATTTAGTGCGTCTGTTCAAAACAGCCATCAATTTGATGCCTACTGATACGCATAAAATTGTTATTTCCGCTGACAAAACGCCTCCTGGCCAACATATGCGTAGATACAATGCTCCAACTATCGACGAAGTGGCAATCGTTATGGTCGGTGATCAGTTTTTACCTCGAGATATTATTCTTCATAAGCGAAACGCTCAATTGTTAGGAATTGCTGGAACTCATCGATGCTACGATGCCCTACAATGTCCTATCATTTTTTGGGATGGAGCCGACGGCTATCACTTTAATATTAAATTGATGAATCCAGCCACTAACAAAGAAATGAATAAGAAATGCAGTGCAATGCATTATTATTCCTATAGACTAATGATTCGGCAGGATGAAGAAAATTATATTTTAAAATGCCGCGAATTGTTTCACCAATTCGTCGTTGATATGTATGCTAAAATTGAATCAGAACGTTTGCTATATATCCGCCTGAATCAGACCAAGCTCCGCTCTGAACAATACATTCATTTGCGAGATGCAGTTATAAATGACGGTAATACCACAAACGTTGGAAGATTAACAATTTAACCTTCGTCATATGCTGGCAGTCCCCGTCATATGCATGAATATGCTCAAGATGCTATTGCGTATGTTCGTCTCTATGGTCGTCCAGATTTATTTATTACATTTACATGTAATCAATCTTGGGACGAGATACTGAAGCTTTTACTTCAAGGACAATCGGCGGTTCATAGGCATGACATTACGGCCCGTGTCTTCCGGCAAAAGTTGAAATCACTGATAAACTACATAGTAAAACTTGAAGTGTTTGGGTCAGTGCGATGCTGGATGTACTCAGTGGAATGGCAAAAACGAGGTTTGCCACACGCACAAATACTAATCTGGCTACATAAAAAAAATTACTTCGAACGAAATTGATGATGTGATTTCCGCTGAAATACCTGATGAAAATGTCGATAAAGGGTTACATGATATTATTATAAAAAATATAATATAATGGACCTTGCGGTGGCAATCAAATACATATGTAAATACGTCAACAAAGGCAATGACATGGCAGTTTTTGGCTTGCAGCCCGAAATCAAAGATATCGACGAAATCGTTGAATATCAGGCTGGAAGATACATAAGCAGTAAGGAAGCTGTTTGGCGAATTCTTTCATTTCCAATCTATGAACGTAGTCCAGCTGTTGTTTACTTAGCGGCACATTTACAGAATGGTCAACGTGTTTATTTCTCGGAAACCAACTTGCAACAAAGAGCCCTGAATCCACCGGATACAAAGTTAACCGGTTTCTTTTCGCTTTGCAAAAATGATTCTTTTGCAAAAAAAACTGCTGTATACTGAAGTGCCTTCGTATTACACGTGGAATACTAAAAATAAAGTATTTGAACGTCGAAAACAGGGTAAGTCAGTCGACGGCCAACCTACCATCTTCAAAGATACCACGATAGGAAGACTCTACACCGTTCACTCCAATCAACATGAATGCTTCTTTCTACGCCTGCTTTTGGTGAATGTACCCGGTCCGACATCCTTTGAGTATTTGAGAACTGTAAATGGTACTATACATGACACTTACCGTAGTGCAAGCCAAGCTCTGAATTTATTGGAGAATGACCAGCACTGACATAATTGCATCAATGACGCGTGCGAAACGTCAGCCCCAAGTCAAATTCGTGCATTGTTTGGCATCATTTTAACAACTTGCTCTCCATCAGCTCCTACAGAGTTATGGGAAAAATATAAGTCAAAAATGTCCGAAGATATACTCCATTGAAAACAGTTAGAGACGTCAGATATGACTTTTGATTTTACATCAGAAATTTATAACTACACTTTAGTTGTTATAGAAGATTTGTGCGTACGTATGGCAAACAAACCTCTTCAGGATTTGGGAATGCCTTCACCTAACCGTATCACTGCTGTTTCGACATGAGTAGAATTGGATCGTGAACAAAGTTACAGTACGAGTGATCTATTGTCGTATGTACAAAATAACATTTCCAAGTTAACGTCGGAACAAAAAGACATTTATGATACGATTATGCATTGTGTCGATAACAACGTTGGAGAAATTTTCTGTTTGGATGCGCCAGGAGGTACTGGTAAAACGTTTGTGATAAAACTGATTCTGGGTTCAATTCGATCAAAAAATGATATAGCGTTGGCAATTGCGTCGTCCGGAATAGCCGCAACATTGCTGCCTGGTGGAAGAACTGCTCATTCCCCTTTGAAAGTGCCTCTGAATTTGCATTCTACAGAAACTCCCACGTGCAATATTTCCAAATCATCTGGGATGGGTAAAGTATTGCAGCAATGCAAACTTATTATTTGGGATGAGTGCACAATGGCACACAAAAAATCACTCGAGGCTCTGGATCAATGCTTGAAAGATTTGCGAGGGAAGTCGAAACCCTTTGGCAGCACATTAATATTGCTTGCGGGAGATTTCAGGCAAACATTACCTATAATACCTAGATCAACTCCTGCAGACGAAATGAATGCTTGCCTGAAAAATTCTAATCGACGTCACTAAATTACAGAATTCAGCAGGTAGATGTATACGTCCTGAAATTGAGTCTACTGGGAGCTTTCCGTTTCCGATTGCCATGAGTTGATCTGAAAATGTTTGACCAGAGTCATCGTTTTGCAATCAGACGCGCATATTTGTAGTTAATTTTAATGTTTTTACGTGTGCCCATAAATTAGAATTTTTCAGGTAAGCATTTATTTCGTCTGCAGGGGTTGATCTAAGCATCTAAGGTTATGTTTGCCTGAAATCTCCTGCAAGCCATATTAATGTGCTGCCAAAGGCTTTCGAGTTCCCTCGCAAATCTTTCAAACATTGATCCAGAGCCTTGAGCGATTTTTTGTGTGCCATTGTGGAGTCGTCCTTAATAATAAGTTTGCATTGCTGCAATACTTTACCCATCCCAGATGATTTGGCAATATTGCACGTGGGAGTTTCTGTAGAATGCAAATTCAGAGGCAATTTAAAAGTGGAATGAGTAGTTCTTCCACCAGGCAGCCACGTTGCGGCTATTCTGGACAACGCAATTGCCAATTCTATATCATTTTTTGATTAGATTAATGCCAGAATCAGTTTTATCACAAATGTTTTACCAGTACCTCCTGGGGCATCCAAAAAGAAAATTTAACCAACGTTGTTATCGACACAATGCATTATCGTATCATAAATGTCTTTTTGTTCCGACGTTAACTTGGAAATGTTATTTTGTACATATGACATTAGATCACTCGTACTGTAACTTTGTTCACGATCCAATACTACACATGTCGAAACAGCAGCGGTACGATTAGGTGAAGGCATTCCCAAATCCTGAAGAGGTTTGTTTGCCATACATACGCACAAATCTTCTATAATAACTAAAGTGTAGTTATAAATTTCTGATGTAAAGTCAACTCATATCTGACGTCTCTAACCGTTTTCGATGGAGTATATCTTCGGACATTTTGATTTATATTTTTCCCATAACTCTGTAGGAGCTGAAGGAGAGCAAGTTGTTAGTATGATTCCAAACAATGCACGAATTGGACTTGGAGTTGACGTTTCGCACGCGTCATTGATACAGTTATCCCAGTGTTGGTCATTTTCAATAAATTCAGAGCTTAGCATGCACTAAAGTTGGCGTAGAAAGAAGCTCTCATGTTGATTGGGGTGAACGGTGTAGAGTCTTCCTATCGTGGTATCTTTGAAGATGGTAGGTTGGCCGTCGAATGACTTACCCTGTTTTCGACGTTCAAATACTTTATTTTTAGTATTCCACGTGTAATACGAAAACACTTCAGTATACAGCAGTTTTTTTCGCAAAAGAATCATTTTTGCGTAGCGAATAGAAAGCAGTTAACTTTGTATCCGGTGGATTCAGGGCTCTTTGTTTCACGTTGGATTCCGAAAAATAAACACGTTTACCATTCTGTAAATATACCGCTAAGTGAACAACAGCTGGACTACGTTCATGTATCGGAAATGAAAGAATTCGCCAAACACCTTCATTACTGCTTAAGTATCTTCCAGCCTGATATTGTACAATTTCGTCGATATCTTTGATTTCGAACTGCAAGCCAAAAACTGCCATGTCACTGCCTTTGTTGACTGTAACTCCTCCGTAAAAGCAATCAAATTCATATGTAATTTTTTCCAACAATATCATATAACCCATTATCGACATTTTCATCAGGTATTTCAGCGGAAATCACATCATCAATTTCGTTAGAAGTAATTTTATAATGTAGCCAGATTAGGATATGTGCGTGTGGCAAACCTCGGTTTTGCCATTCCACTGAGTACATCCAGCATCGCACTGACCCAAACACTTCAAGTTTTACTATGTAGTTTATGTACTATGTAGTATGTACTATGTACTATGTACTTATGTACTATGTAGTTTATGTACTGTAGTTATGTACATAACTATGTAGTTATGTACTATGTAGTTTATCAGTGATTTCAACTTTTGCCGGAAGACACGGGCCGTAATGTCATGTCTATGAACCGCCGAATGTCCTTGAAGTAAAAGCTGGTGTATCTCGTCCCAAGATTGATTACATGTAAATGTAATAAATAAATCTGGTCAACCTAGAGACGAACATACGCAAAAGTATCATGAGCATAATCATGCATATGACGGGGACTGCCAGCATATGACGAAGGTAAAATCGTTAATCTTCCAAGGTTTGTGGTATTACTGTCATTTACAACTGCATCTCGCAAATGAATGTATTGTTCAGAGTGGAGCTTGGTCTGATTCAGACGGATAAATAGCAAACGTTCTGATTCAATTTTTGCATACATATCAACGACGTATTGGTGAAACAATTGACGGCATTTTAAAATATAATTATCTTCATCCTGTCGAATCATTAGTCTATAGGAATAATAATGCATTGCACTGCATTTCTTATTCATTTCTTTGCTAGTGGCTGGATTTATCAATTTAATATTAAAGTGATAACCGTCAGCTCCATCCCAAAAAAAGATAGGATATTGTAGGGCATCGTAGCATCGATGAGTTTTAACAGTTCTTACCAACTGAGCGTTTCGCTTATGAAGAATAATATCTCGAGGTAAAAACTGATCACCGACCATAACGATTGCCACTTCGTCGGTAGTTGGAGCATTGTATCTACGCACATGTTGGCCAAGAGGCGTTTTGTCAGCGGAATAAACAATTTTATGCCTATCAGTAGGTATCAAATCGATGGCTGTTTTGAACAGACGCACTAAATTATTATTTTCGTGGAAAAGATGTTGCAATTGGGAAACGATTGTCCTTTCAACGTTGGGAGAAATTTCGCAACGTGCATTCAATTCAGAATTTCTATCACTGATGAAGTACAATTGTAAAAATCTATTATTCTCGCCTGAGAATGGTAGTAGGGACCCTGCTCTATGATAAATTTGCCCTTTTACTTTGAAAGTAGGCATAAGTTGATTTGGATTTTCGATTTGGGCACCAAACGACGTCATTTGGAAACATGAGTTATATTTTCTGATTCTGATTCTGCCGTATGCTTTGATTCTGACGTAGTTCCAGCAAGTAAAGTCTTCAATGGCTCTGGTGGTGCAGCCAATAGAGGAAGTTTAACTTTTCCTGAGGCGCAACACATTCCCATTGTTTCACCATTGAATTTCAAGGCCTTGCAATAGGGACAAATTTTAGACATGGTCCCGGTTTGAACACATATACTATAATCATCGACTGGGCTGTACCAGAATGCCATGCGATAATTTTCACGTTGCCCTTGTGATTCCTCACAACTTATCTTGAGGTTTTAGTGCGAGTCAACATGGGATTTGTGTTTTAATCTGGTGAGAAAAGTAAAAGCATAAAAGCCATTTCTGACTTAAATTTCATACTTTGCTCATTGTCAGATCTTTTGCAACTGTTGAAGAAGTAGTTAAGCAAATTCCAGATTTTTGGCTCCCTAAGTAGGCTAGTTTGCTTTATACAGGCATTTCAGCTAATATCTTACCTCATAATGGCAATTTTAAAAATCTTTTTTTTTTGCTCCTGTAGAATCAGAGCATGTTTAAAATTTGAAAGATGTTTTTTACCAGACAGATAAAATGTAAAATTCTAGACGTCATATGCAAACGCTCTTTTTACAAACAAACAGATATGCATACACACAACTCGTTTTTATATAGATGGATAGATATATAGATACAATACAAATTAACTGCATAAAACTTGCGAATATACAACATTCTTCGCTGTCCAATTGTCGCTGCATATAAATAGATTGTCAGGGTTACCGACCCTCGAACATGCAACCTACAATTGTCCATGGGAAAAACAATCAGTATTAAGATCTATATCACATTTTTCTAATGATTGACCTTGAGCTTTGTTGATGGTGATTGCAAATGCTAATCGAATTGGGAATTGCAAACTTTTAAATTGAAAAGGCAGATCCGTCGGAATCATGGGAATGCGAGGAATAAGAACAGCCTCACCCTCAAAAGGCCCTGTCAAGATTGTGGCCTCTATTACGTTTTCCATTGTTTTTCTGCGGCAAGTTGCGTGCCATTGCAAAGCTTTGGTGGGTTTATATTTCTTAACAGTATTATTGGTACGCCTATTTTTAGTTTTAGCACGTGTGGTGGAAACCCTGAAACATCCACGGAATTTAAAAATTCAGATGGATAATTAACCGCCTCATTTGGTTCCAAAACTGTGTCGATTGACTTGTAAAGGACTTCCTGGTCTCGAATCTTGGTCAAAACAATATTGTTGATTTTGTGGACGTCTATAATTTTGGGTGCAAGGATCGCTCTTTCACTCAGCCATTAATTATTTTTATAATTGTTGAGAATATTCAGAAATACTTTTTCAATCAATTCATTTTTGGACGTCACTAAATTACAGAATTCAGCAGGTAGTTGTATACGTCCTGAAATTGAGTCTACTGGGAGCTTTCCGTTTCCAATTGCCAGCAGTTGATCTGAAAATGTTTGACCAGAGTCATCGTTTTGCAATCGGACACGCATATTTGTAGTTAAGTTTAATGTTTTTACGTGTGCCCATAAATTAGAATTTTTCAGGCAAGCATTCATTTTGTCTGCAGGGGTTGATCTAGGTATTATAGGTAATGTTTGCCTGAAATCTCCCGCAAGCAAAATTAATGTTCTGCCTAAGGGTTTCGAATTCTCTCGCAAATCTTTCAAACATTGATCCAGAGCCTTGAGCAATTTTGTTTGTGCCATTGTGCACTCGTCCCAAATAATAAGTTTGCATTGCTGCAATACTTTACCCATCCCAGATGATTTGGAAATATTGCACGTGGGAGTTTCTGTAGAGTGCAAATTCAGAGGCAATTTCAAAGCGGAATGAGCAGTTCTTCCACCAGGCAGCAACGTTGCGGCTATTCCGGACGATGCAATTGCCAACGCTATATAATTTTTTGATCAAATTGATGCCAGAATCAGTTTTATCACAAACGTTTTACCAGTCCTCCTGGCGCATCCAAAAAGAAAGTTTGTCCAACGTTGTTATCGACACAATGCATAATTGTATCATAAATGTCTTTTTGTTCCGACGTTAAGGCCGTGATTAAGTGAACTTGAAAACATCGAGCTTCAAAATTGAAGTTAGGTTAGTCTTCTGTCTTTTAATTCTCTAGAGATCGTCGAATGTCAAAACTTCAAATAGTACCAATTATCAAGTCTTGTGAGAGGTTTTGATAGACAGCTTCCTTTGGTGAGATGCTTCAGCCGAGGAATAGTAATATATTTGGCTGGGTCTTGTAAAGCTTAGTTACCGACCAAGGGAGAAGAGAAAATGAGCAAAAGAGCACTATCATTCTCAAATACAAAATGCCCATGTACATAAAACTGGGACGGCATGCACAGTGTGCATTTGAAAATTTTTTGTTTTTTCCACTTTTTTTCCTAGGAATAGGCTAATTAAAATACCTCAGTTGATTAATTCAAAACTAAACACCAAACTTAGTTGAAAGCTTTCTTCGAGGATTCTCAGAAAACCAAAGTTTTCTTACGAATTGAATTGAAAAAAAAATAACTGAAAGTAAGGAGTGACATTAAAACTTAAAACAAACAGAAATTACTTCGTATATGAAAGGGACTGCTTCCTCGTGAACGCCCCGCTCTTTACGCTAAAGTTTTTTACTGTTTTAAAAATAGAGTTAAGAGAAAGAGTCGAACTGTAGCGTGAAGAGCGGGGCGCTCATGAGGAAGCAGCCCCTTTCATTTAGAAGTAATTTCTGTTCGTTTTATGTTTTAATGTCACTCCTTACTTTAAGTTAAAAAACACTTGTTTTTATTTAATTTAATTTCTGAACGTTTTCGAATCAATGCATGTTTTGATTTATGCTCTCCGCAGATGAATAATTAAAACGAAATTTGCGTATTTATTTATTTTTTGGCTAAATGGTTTTCTCATAGTTTTGATTGTAGTTACAGTTAATTTGTATTGTATCTATCTATCTATCTATCTATATAAAAACGAGTTGTGTTTATGCATGTTTGTTTGTTTGTAAAAACATATATATCTACCTATATGCACAGGTGGGACACAAGGACACAACTACAATGGCACGTAACTAATATGGCGCGTAACGACTTACGTGCGCTGGGGGATTTCAGATAGGATTGGTCAATTTGGCACTTAAGGTATCCATTTTCGAGCATCTACAATTCAATTATCGTAATTGTTCAAGTAATAACACTTCAACGCCAAAAATATTCCAATTTATATTTCATATATATATATTTAGGTAAAAGTAATAAAAAAATAAGTGTGTTTATCAAACAGTTCGTGGTAACGAACTGTATGTAGTAAGGAGCGACCCGGCTCAATAGTAACCAAAACTCTAAAAAATTGAATTTTGATATCAATAGCTACATCAAAAGAATCGCATTTTAATGCTGGTTTTAAATATATAAATTTTAGTCTTAAATATCATCAAGTTTAGTCTTAAATATCAAAAGTTACGAGCTTGAGAAAATTTGCCTTATTTAGGAAAATAGGGGAAAACACCCCCTAAAATTTGTAGGATCTTAGCGAAAATGACATTATCTGATTCAGCGTATCAGAGAACCCTACTGTAGAAGTTTCAAGCTCCTATCTACAAAAATGTGGAATTTTGTATTTTTTGCCAGAAGACAAATCACGGGTGCGTGTTTATTTGTTTTTGTTTTTTGTTTTTTTTTCCCCAAGGGTCATCGTATCGACCAAGTGGTCCTAGAATGTCGCAAGAGGGCCCATTCTAACGGAAATGATAAGTTCTAGTGCCCTTTTTAAGTGACCAAAAAAATTGGAGGGCATCTAGGCCCCCTCCCAGGCTCATTTTTTTCCCAAAGTCAATGAATCAAAATTTTGAGATTGCCATTTTGTTCAGCATAGTCGAAAACCATAATAACTATATCTTTGGGGATGACTTACTCCCCCAGAATCCCTGGGGGAGGGACTGCAAGTTACAAACTTTGACCAGTGTTTACATATAGTAATGGTTATTGGGAAGTGTGCAGACGTTTTCAGGGGGATAGTATTTTGTTTGGGGGTGGCGCTGAGGAGAGGGGGCTATGTTGGAGGATCTTTCCTTGGAGGAATCTGTCATGGGGGAAGAAAAATTCAATGAAAAGGGCGCAGGATTCTCTAGCATTACTATAAGAAAACAATGAAAAATAAACATGAAAACGTTTTTTCAAATGAAAGGAAGAAGTAGCATTGAAACTTAAAACGAACAGAGATTATTGTGCATATGAGGGGTTCTAAAAATACTTTAGCATAAAGAGTGAGGTATTTAGGAGGAGATAAATACCTCGCTCTTTATGCTATAGTATTTTTAGTAATTTCAACTATTTTTTCTACGGCCTTTCCGATTCAGGGGTCATTCTTAAAGAATTGGGACAAAACTTACGATTTAGTGTAAAGAAGGAGGTATTAACGAGGGTACAAACCCCCTCATATACATATTAAAATTAAAGAATATAAAAGTTTGTTACGTAAGTTAATTCTAAAGTTACGTATATTTTTTGCTAATAAAAAAATTCATTAAAATTAAAATTAATAGTTGCCTTTTTATGTAACCGAAAAATTGCATGGCAACAAGGCCTCCTTCCCCATCCGATATTTCTCAATATCGTATGATCAAAACTAAGAGAAAGCCATTTAGCCAAAAAAGGAATTAATATGCAAATTTCATTTGAATAGTTTACGTGTGGAGAGTCAAAATCAAACATGCATTAATTCAAAAACGTTCAGAAATTACATAAAAAAAACTAGTTTAAAACTTTTTTAAAAACGGAGTTTTTAAAGAAAAACTCCGCAATCCTTCGCTCTTTACGCTAAAGTTTGACTCTTTGCCACAATTCTGCTTTTTAAACAATTAAAAGCTTTAGCGTAAAGAGCGAGGCATTGCGGAGGGGACAATCCATTTCATATACGGAGTAATTTCGGTTCGTTTTAAGTTTTAATGTCGCTCCTTACTTTCAGTTAAAAATACTAGTTTTTTTTTATGTAATACAAACAGAGTTCTAACGTTGTTCTGCATACTCTTTTGAAAATGCTTGGTTTTTATCTAATTCTGTAAGACTCATTTATGTTAGTTCTTTGCTAACATTGACGCATTCGTCTGTACCTCTGGGAGTTTCTCTTTATTTTATTGCGAGAAAACTGATCACTAAAAGCACAATCGTTGATGAAATGGAATTCTTGTTAGTTGCTCTCAAAGTGTTTTTGTAATTTCTCACGTTCCTCATTGAAGGAAAGGATCATTTTTGCAAGGTCCAGGGTAATTGCCTCAAAAGTTGGTCGGGCTCTCGGATTTTCCTCTACGCACTTCACTGCTAGGTCATGCAGAACTACTGCCTCTTTTGCAAGAATTAGGTTAAGGTGGAACTTCTTCATGTCAATCATTCCATCTTTATAGCTAACTTCCAGCCGGTATATGTCCTGACGCAGCATTTCGCAGAGGAGGACACCAAAGGAATAGACATCATTTTTTATCGGTGTCCCCTTCAGAGATTCTGGCACATTGTACATAGAAACTGACTCGTAATCACCCTGAAAAATATTCCCGACTCCTGTATCTGTTACAACTGCAGTTCCGTTAAGATCTAGTGTAATGCAATTTGGAGATAATCTTTGATGAGTAACATTGTTTAGGTGTAAATAAGCCATAGCTGAAGCAATATTTTTGGCAAGTGATGCTACTTCTAAATAGCTAAAGGAGGACTTTTCCTTGAGTTTATTTGATAATTTAACTCCATCTACACACTGGAAAACAAGTTGTTTATTCGATTTTGATTGTTTGCATCTTGAGCACGACGTAACACCCAAAAAACGTATAAGATTCAGATGATCTAGACGCTTTGTTATTTCTAATTCCCTTTCGAATGTTTCAAAATCCTCTGATATCAAAACTTTTATTATTACGTTTTTGCTCTTATGAGATGCACTGTATGAATCGTAAAAATGCCCATTTTTAATTAGCTTCACATCTTTTAATTCTTTTTCATTAACATGGAAGGTATAACCTTCTATTTGACTCAGTATATTACGGAAAGACGATTCAGAGGCAGGCGAAAAACATTCTTTCGCAATATAAGCTAAAAACCGGTTTTCGTCATTATCACAGAAACTATTTGCCTCCATAAGCTTATCTACGTTTGCTTTTCCTGTTATCAAATGAACCAAAAGCTTCCCATAAGAATTTAGATCTGACTTTTCTGGTTGCAGTTCTTTGTCAGGTTCCACCATCATAGCACTTTTAAAATTTGCAACAACGGAAGTACCATCGTTTTTTATGAGAATATTTTCACTATTCAAAGCATTAAGTGTGATATTTTTTGAGTGTATATAACTCATGGCCCTAGCTACATCTCTTGCAATGAGTATTTGGCTTAGACAGCCGAGAGGCATGCCAAGTTTTTCCTTTAAGTTTCCACCCGGATAGTACTTGAAAACCATCTGTTCTCTTATAGATGATGAGGGCAAGTCCTTAATATAAGTGATCCCCAGTAATTTCACTACATTTTCACTTTGGGAAGCACTAAGTATATTAAATTGCTTATAAAATTCTTCACTGCTTTTAACAGAAACATCGTTATATACAACTACATCTGATTTTTCATAAGTTCCTCTAAAAAAATTGCTTCCAGGCGTAAGAGCTGCAAGTTTGTTAAATCCTTTGGGATCAAGATATATTTTACAAAGATCAGTTATTTCTGAAGCTACAACTTTGAAAGAAGGTCTGTCATCAGGTCTTTCCTTTACGCATCGTTTTACAATTTCAATAAGCATTTTGGCAAACTCGTCGTTTGGTAAGATCCGTAAAAAGTGTTCAATCTTTACCTGACCATTTGGTAGATACTTACCATGCAATTCCTCTAAATTCTTTTGAAAAATCAACTCCAATAGCAACATTCCATATGAATAAACATCAGATGATGCGTCATATAATTCACCTCTAAATACTTCTGGGGCTGACCGAGGAAACCCGTCAATTTTGCCGTAATCATGCTTATCTCCAAAGTCATCAACAGCTAATCGAAAATCTGAAATCGCCACTGAGCCGTTGTTTTTCAGCATGACGTCATCAGCTATAATACTTCGGTGTATGATCTTTTTAGAATGAAGATATTCCATGCCAAGGGCGATTTCTTTTGCAATAAGCATTCTTTCCCTACATGTCATTGGATCCTGGACAGCCTTAGTGATTCGTTGCT
Organism: Artemia franciscana; assembly: GCF_032884065.1. NCBI lineage: Eukaryota > Metazoa > Arthropoda > Branchiopoda > Anostraca > Artemiidae > Artemia > Artemia franciscana. The sequence goes on from NC_088869.1 coordinate 41,218,731, forward strand.
TAAGTGTACCCTTTGGTGCATATTCGAAGACAATCTGTTGATATTTTGTTGACTCTATTGAGCGAACGGATGTAACACCATAGCAAGCTAACACATTGTTGTGTTTCAAGCCCTCCATCATAACAGCTTCGCGTCTAAAAGCCTCTAATTTGTAACCACAGAAATCCTTCAAAATGACTGTATGACCTTTGTACGTAGCTTTATAAACGTTAGCGTGGGCACCATGACTAATAAGAGTAAAGTCGCTAAATTGCTTGGGATCGATGTAACACTTATAACTCTCAAACGCTTGTTTTTCCATGTCGATAATAATTCATCTAGTGATCCAGATTTCTAAAGGCACAGTGTGCTCTGAGTCCTCTGCCACTAAATCTAGAAAATTTTTTTAACTTATTCAAAATCAGAAGAATTGGTAATATATTTTGGTGTTAATATTGACAGAATTTTTATTGTATTGTTGCAAATAGTGATAATTATTTCTGGTGATTTTTATGACCGATTGTTAAACTGTCGTAGTGGGAGAAAAGCGAAGCGCGATTTATAAGCAGTAGAATTAAATGAATCATTTGAATAACATTTTTTAACAAAAATAACTTTGTATTTTTTGTTCAGTTAATATTTCGAATCAAATAAGTTGGGACTCGCCAAACAAGTTATGCAGATTTAAAGAGTTGTAAACATCCTTAGGAGCTGTTGTGGATATTCAGCAATTTAAAAAAAAAATATTGAAAGGAAACAGTTTTCACTGAAGGGTTCCAAAAAGATTTGGAGGTTTCGAACCAAAGCGTAGGAACAGTCGAGCTATAAAATTCCAAATAAAGGAAGGATTTTCGTCAATAACAAGGTTAGGTTTTTGTCTCAAACTATGGTGACTATGCCTCAATCAAGGGTCATTTTTAGGTTTGTGTTTAAACTGTCAAAATGCCGTGGAATTCGATGTCCTAAGGAATAGAAACTGTCTCTCATAGTTCGATATTTGATCGAGGAATGTTTTATTGCCGAAATATTTGATTTTACAATATCATAAAGAGGGTTCTTAGAGGCCAAATGAAAATACTGAAGAAAACACAGAAAATGTGTGTGTCGACTGACGTCATGTTTGTGTGTCGACTGTCGTCATGTTTGTCGACTGACGAAATTACAGACTGGGACACAAATGACGACCGGGACACAGGGAATATAAATGAACACCGGGACACTCAAAGAAATATTACAGACTGAGACACCGGGACACAAATAGCGACCGGGACACAGGGAGTATTAATGACGACTGGGACACAGGGAAACAACTACAGCGGGGACACCGGAGGGCCCAGGGGGGATACATAAATGACAACGGGGACACAGGAAATGTTTGATTAGCAATCACCATCAAACAAGCTTAAGGGCAATCATTAGTATAATGAGGTATAGATCTGAATACGGATTGTTTTTCCCATGGACAATTATATGTTGCATGCTCAAGAGTCGGTAAACCTGACAATCTATTTATATGTACAGACAATGGGACAGCGAAGAATACTGTATATTTGCAAGTTTTACGTAGTTAAAAACGTATATATATATATATATATATATATATATATATATATATATATATATATATATATATATATATATATATATATATATATATATACTAGCTGTTGTATATATACAACACCTAGTTGGTGGGGCGCTTCACGCCCCCCAAGCCCCCCCCGCGCGCGTAAGTCGTTACGCGCCATATTAGTTACACTCCATTGTAGCTGTGTCCCTGTGTCCCACCTGTGGAAAGAGATATACATATATATATCTATATATATAAAAATAAGTTGTCTGTCTGTGCATATGTGGATCAGGTGACGTCATGTTTTTGTGTAGACTGACGTCATGAAATTAGTTGTCGTCATTTTTGTTATGACGGTGACGTCATTAAAGATATTTAATCATGAAGTTAGTTTTCGTCATTTTTGCTATGACGGTGACGTCATTAAAGATATTTAAGACATATATGTTCTCGTAGAAATCTATTAATGTTTAAGTTTAAAATGACTGATGAACTTACAATGGCAAAAGCCGATGAAGATGCTCAAAGAGTCTATGCCAAAAAACTTGCTGCTGATAGAGAAAGTCAGAAAAGAAAGCGTGCCGAGGAATCAAAAGAACAGCAAGGAAACAGGCTTGAGGCTGATAGAGAAAGAAAGAACAGAAAGCTTGCCGAGGAATCAAAAGAACAGCAAGGAAACAGGCTTGAGGCTGATAGAGAAAGAAAGAACAGAAAGCGTGCCGAGGAACTACCAGAGCAACGCGAAAGCAGACTTGCTGCTAAAAGAGAAAGTGAAAAAAGAAGGCGTCCCGAGGAATCACAAGAACAGCAAGAAATCAGGCTTGCTGCTGATAGAGAAAGTAAGAAAAGAAAGCGTGCCGAGGAATCACAAGAACAGCAAGAAATCAGGCTTGCTGCTGATAGAGAAAGTAAGAAAAGAAAGCGTGCCGAGGAATCAGAGCAACCTGAAAGTTATCGCCTGGCATTTAGGTACAGCCCAGTCGATGATTATAGCTTGAGTAGATGTGTTCAAATCGGGACAATGTCTAAAATTTGTCCCTATTGCAAGGCCTTGAAATTCAATGGTGAAACAATGGGAATGTGTTGCGCCTCAGGAAAAGTTAAACTTCCTCTATTGGCTGCACCACCAGAACCATTGAAGACTTTCCCTACTGGAACTACGTCAGAATCTAAGCGTTTTTTGTCAAAAATCAGAAAATACAACTCTTGTTTCCAAATGACGTCGTTTGGAGCCCAAATCGAAAATCCAGATCAATTTATGTCTACTTTCAAAGTAAAAGGGCAAATTTATCATAGAGCAGGGTCCCTTCTACCATTCTCAGGCGAGAATCATAAATTTTTACAATTGTACTTCATCAGTGATAGAAATTCTGAATTGAATGCACGTTGCGAAATTTCTCCCAACGTTGAAAGGACAATCGTTTCCCAATTGCAACATCTTTTCCACGAAAATAATAATTTAGTGCGTCTGTTCAAAACAGCCATCGATTTGATGCCTACTGATACGCATAAAATTGTTATTTCCGCTGACAAAACGCCTCCTGGCCAACATGTGCGTAGATACAATGCTCCAACTATCGACGAAGTGGCAATTGTTATGGTCGGTGATCAGTTTTTACCTCGAGATATTATTCTTCATAAGCGAAACGCTCAGTTGTTAAGAATTGCTGAAACTCATCGATGCTACGATGCCCTACGATATCCTATCATTTTTTGGGATGGAGCCGACGGCTATCACTTTAATATTAAATTGATGAATCCAGCCACTAACAAAGAAATGAATAAAAAATGCAGTGCAATGCATTATTATTCCTATACACTAAAGATTCGGCAGGATGAAGAAAATTATATTTTAAAATGCCTTGAATTGTTTCACCAATTTGTCGTTGATATGTATGCTAAAATTGAATCAGAACGTTTGCTATATATCCGCCTGAATCAGACCAAGCTCCACTCTGAACATTAAATTCATTTGCGAGATGCAGTTATAAATGACGGTAATACCACAAACGTTGGAAGATTAACAATTTTACCTTCGTCATATGCTGGCAGTCCCCGTCATATGCATGAATATGCTCAAGATGCTATTGCGTATGTTCGTCTCTATGGTCGTCCAGATTTATTTATTACATTTACATGTAATCAATCTTGGGACGAGATACTGCAGCATTTACTTCAAGGACAATCGGCGGTTCATAGGCATGACATTACGGCCCGTGTCTACCGGCAAAAGTTGAAATCACTGATAAACTACATAGTAAAACTTGAAGTGTTTGGGTCAGTGCGATGCTGGATGTACTCAGTGGAATGGCAAAAACGAGGTTTGCCACACGCACATATACTAATCTGGCTACATAAAAAAATTACTTCGAACGAAATTGATGATGTGATTTCCGCTGAAATACCTGATAAAAATGTCAATAAGGGGTTACATGATATTATTGTAAAAAATATGATACAAAGCAATATCCTCGACTTTTAGTATCAAACACAATTACTGGCAATGATGGTTACCCACAATATAGAAGAAGATCTACTGAAGATGGTGGTAAAACAGCAATAATAAAGAAGCGTAACGGTACCACCATCGAAGTAGATAACCAGTGGGTTGTTCCATATTCCCCATTATTATCAAAAACATTTAATGCACACATAAACGTTGAATACTGTAATTCCGTAAAGGCAATCAAATACAGATGTAAATACGTCAACAAAGGCAGTGACATGGCAGTTTTTGGCTTGCAGCCCGAAATCAAGGATTTCGACGAAATCGTACAATATCAGGCTGGAAGATACATAAGCAGTAATGAAGCTGTTTGGCGAATTCTTTCATTTCCGATACATGAACGTAGTCCAGCTGTTGTTCACTTAGCGGTACATTTACAGAATGGTCAACGTGTTTATTTCACGGAAACCAACGTGCAACAAAGAGCCCTGAATCCACCGGATACAACATTAACAGCTTTTTTTTCGCTTTGCAAAAATGATTCTTTTGCAAAAAAACTGCTGTATACTGAAGTGCCTTCGTATTACACGTGGAATACTAAAAATAAAGTATTTGAACGTCGAAAACAGGGTAAGTCAGTCGACGGCCAACCTACCATCTTCAAAGATACCACGATAGGAAGACTCTACACCGTTCACCCCAATCAACATGAATGCTTCTTTCTACGCCTGCTTTTGGTGAATGTACCCGGTCCGACATCCTTTGAGTATTTGAGAACTGTAAACGGTACTATACATGACACTTACCGTAGTGCATGCCAAGCTCTGAATTTATTGGAGAATGACCAACACTGGGATAACTGCATCAATGACGCGTGCGAAACGTCAACCCAAAGTCAAATTCGTGCATTGTTTGGCATCATTTTAACAAGTTGCTCTCCATCAGCTCCTACAGAGTTAAGGGAAAAATATAAGTCAAAAATGTCCGAAGATATATTCCATCGAAAACAGTTAGAGACGTCAGATATGACTTTTGATTTTACATCAGAAATTTATAACTACACTTTAGTTATTATAGAAGATTTGCGCGTACGTATGGCAAACAAACCTCTTCAGGATTTGGGAATGCCTTCACCTAATCGTATCGCTGCTGTTTCGACATGTGTAGAATTGGATCATGAACAAAGTTACAGTACGAGTGATCTATTGTCGTATGTACAAAATAACATTTCCAAGTTAACGTCGGAACAAAAAGACATTTATGATACGATAATGCATTGTGTCGATAACAAGGTTGGAGAAATTTTCTTTTTGGATGCGCCAGGAGGTACTGGTAAAACTTTTGTGATAAAACTAATTCTGGCATCAATTCGATCAAAAAATGATATAGCGTTGGCAATTGCGTCGTCCGGAATAGCCGCAACATTGCTGCCTGGTGGAAGAACTGCTCATTCCGCTTTGAAATTGCTTCTGAATTTGCATTCTACAGAACCTCCCACGTGCAATATTTCCAAATCATCTGGGATGGGTGAAGTATTGCAGCAATGCAAACTTATTATTTGGGATGAGTGCACAATGGCTCACAAGAAATCGCTCGAGGCTCTGGATCAATGCTTGAAAGATTTGAGAGGGAAGTCACACATTAATATTGCTTGCGGGAGATTTCAGGCAAACATTACCTATAATACCTAGATTAACTCCTGCCGACGAAATGAATGCTTGCCTGAAAAATTCTAATTTATGGGCACACGTAAAAATATTAAAATTAACTACAAATATGCGTGTCAGATTGCAAAACGATGACTCTGGTCAAACATTTTCAGATCAATTGCTGGCAATTGGAAACGGAAAGCTCCCAGTAGACTCAATTTCAGGACGTATACAACTACCTGCTGATTTCTGTAATTTAGTGACGTCCAAAAATGAATTGATTGAAAAAGTATTTCCGAATATTCTAAAAAATTATAAAAATAATAAATGGCTAAGTGAAAGAGCGATTCTCGCACCCAAAAATATAGACGTCCACGAAATCAACAATATTATTTTGACCAAGATTCGAGACCAGGCAGTCCTTTACAAGTCAGTCGAAACAGTTTTGGAACCAAATGAAGCAGTTAATTATCCATCTGAATTTTTAAATTCCATAGATCTTTCAGGGTTTCCACCACACGTGCTACAACTAAAAATAGGCGTACCAATAATACTTTTAAGAAATATCAACCCACCAAAGCTTTGCAATGGCACGCGACTTGCCGTAAAAAAAACAATGGAAAACCTAATAGAGGCCACAATCTTGACAGGGCCTTTTGAGGGTGAGGCTGTTCTTATTCCTCGCATTCCCATGATTCCAACGGATCTGCCTTTTCAATTTAAAAGATTGCAATTCCCAATTCGATTAGCATTTGCAATCACCATTAACAAAGCTCAAGGTCAATCATTAGAAAAATGTGGTATAGATCTTAATACTGATTGTTTTTCCCATGGACAATTGTACGTTGCATGTTCGAGGGTCGGTAAACCTGACAATCTATTTATATGCAGCGACAATTGGACAGCGAAGAATGTTGTATATTCGCAAGTTTTACGCAGTTAATTTGTATTGTATCCATCTATCTATCTATCTATATAAAAACGAGTTGTGTGTCCCAATTAGATTAGCATTTGCAATCACCATTAACAAAGCTCAAGGTCAATCATTAGAAAAATGTGGTATAGATCTTAATACTGATTGTTTTTCCCATGGACAATTGTACGTTGCGTTTTCGAGGGTCGGTAAACCTGACAATCTATTTATATGCAGCGACAATTGGACAGCGAAGAATGTTGTATATTATCAAGTTTTACGCAGTTAATTTGTATTGTATCTATCTATCTATCTATCTATATAAAAACGAGTTGTGTGTATGCATGTTTGTTTGTTTGTAAAAAGAGCGTTTGCATATGACGTCATTATTAGTACATACGGCTTTGTATATGCACAGACAATGGGAAAGCCAAGAATGTTGTATATTCGCAATTTTTACGTAGTTTGAAACACATATATAAATCTATCTATATTCACAGGTGGGACACAGGGACACAACTACAATGGCGCGTAACTAATATGGCGCGTAACGACTTACGTGCGCGGGGGGGCTTGGGGGGGCGCGAAGCGCCCCACCAACTAGGTGTTGGGGTGGCGCGAAGCGCCACCCCAACAGCTAGTATATATATATATATATCTATATATATAAAAATAAGTTGTCTGTCTGTCTGTCCGTCTGTGGATCAGGTGACGTCATGTTTCTGTGTTGACTGACGTCATGTTTTCGACTGACGAAATTACAGACCGGGACATCGGGACGCAAATGACGACCGGGACACCGGCACATAGGAAATATAAATGACGACACTCAAAGAAAGCGACCGGGACACAAGGAATGTTCGATTAGCAATCACCATCAACAAAGCACCGGGACACAAATGACGACCGGGACACAGGGAGCATAAATGACGACCAGGATATAAGTAAAAAATAAATAAAAAAACTAAAAAAAAGGTAAAAACTACAAAAAAACTAAAAAGAAAAAAAAACTAAAAACTAATAAAAAAACTAAAAAAGCTAAAAAACTAAAAAAAACTAAAAAAGAAAAAAAAATAAAAATGGGAAAAAATGAAAAATAAAGGAGAAAAACAAAACTAAAAAACGAATGTATGTACAGACCGGGACACCGGGATGCAAATGACGACCGGGACACAGGGAATATAAATGACGACCGGGACACAGGGACACAACTACAACGGGGACGCCGGGGCGCACAGGGGGATATATAAATGACGAGGGCAATTATTAGAATCATGAGGTATAGATCTGAATACGGATTGTTTTCCCATGGACCATTATATGTTGCATGTTCAAGAGTCGGTAAACCTGACAATCTATTTATATGCACAGACAATGGGACAGCAAAGAATGTTGTATATTCGCAAGTTTTACGTAGTTAAAAACATATATATATATACTAGCTGTTGGGGTGGCGCTTCGCGCCACCCCAACACCTAGTTGGTGGGGCGCTTCGCGCCCCCCAAGCCCCCCCGCGCGTGTAAGTCGTTACGCGCCATATTAGTTACGCGCCATTGTAGTTGTGTCCCTGTGTCCCACCTGTGAATATAGATAGATTTATATATGTGTTTCAAACTACGTAAAAATTGCGAATATACAACATTCTTGGCTTTCCCATTGTCTGTCCATATACAAAGCCGTATGTACTAATAATGACGTCATATGCAAACGCTCTTTTTACAAACAAACAAACATGCATACACACAACTCGTTTTTATATAGATAGATAGATAGATAGATACAATACAAATTAACTATGTAAAACTTGTGAATATACAACAGTCTTCGCTGTCCCATTGTCTGTGTTGCAATCTTTTAAATTGAAAAAGCAGATCCGTTGGAATCATGGGAATGCGAGGAATAAGAACAGCCTCACCCTCATAAGGCCCTGTCAAGATTGTGGCCTCTATTAGGTTTTCCATTGTTTTTTTTTTTACGGCAAGTCGCGTGCCATTGCAAAGCTTTGGTGGGTTGATATTTCTTAAAAGTATTATTGGTAATTTTTTTAATGATTGACCTTGAGCTTTGTTAATGGTGATTGTAAATGCTAATCGAATTGGGAATTGCAATCTTTTAAATTGAAAAGGCAGATCCGTTGGAATCATGGGAATGCGAGGAATAAGAACAGCCTCACCCTCAAAAGGCCCTGTAAGGATTGTGGCCTCTATTAGGTTTTCCATTGTTTTTTTTACGGCAAGTCGAGTGCCATTGCATACCGACTCTTGAACATGCAACATATAATTGTCCATGGGAACATGATTCTAATGATTGCCCTTGAGCTTTGTTGATGGTGATTGCTAATCGAACATTGCATGTGTCCCCGTCGTCATTTATATATCCCCCCTGTGCCCCCGGCGTCACCGTTGTAGTTGTGTCCCTGCGTCCCGGTCGTCATTTATATTCCCTGTGTCCCGGTCGTCATCCCGGTATACATTCGTTTTTGAATTGGTATATGAAGAAATAAATTTTTAATATTTTCCCTTTTTTTCTTTTTAGTTTTTTTTATTGGTTTTTACCTTTTTTTAGGTTTTTTAGCTTTTTTCTTTTTTCTTTTTAGTTTTTTTTGAAGTTTTTATCTTTTTAGTTTTTTTATTTTTATTCATATTTTTTTAGTTTTTTTCCTTTTTTTAGTTTTTTTTCTTTTTTAGTTATTTTAGTTTTTACCTTTTTTAGTTCTTTTTAGTTTTTTAGCTTTTTTCAGTTTTTTTTATTAGTTTTTAGTTTATTTTATGGTTTTTCCTTTTTTAGTTTTTTTTAGTTTTTTACTTTTTTTCTTTTTAGTTTTTTTTATTGGTTTTTGCCTTTTTTTAGCTTTTTTTTTTTTCGTTTTTTCTTTTTATTTTTTTTTGTAGTTTTTATCTTTTTTATTTTTTTTTATTTTTATTCATATTTTTTAGCTTTCTTTTTATCTTTTATTTTTCAGTTTTTTCCTTTTTATCTTTTATTTTTCAGTTTTTTCCTTTTTTTTATTTTTTTTCTTTTTTAGTTTTTAGTTTTTTTTTAGTTTTTTACCTTTTTTTAGTTTTTTTAGTTTTTTCAGTTTTTTAGCTTTTTTAGTTTTTTTTATTAGTTTTTAGTTTTTTTTGTAGTTTTTGCCTTTTTTAGTTTTTTCAGTTTTTTTTAGTTTTTAGTTTTTTACCTTTTTTTAGTTTTTTTTAGTTTTTTAGCTTTTTTAGTTTTTTTTCTTCTTTTGTATTAGTGTGAAATAATTCAGACGTCATATGCACCTGATCCACAGATCCACAGACAGACAGACAACTTATTTTTATATATATTATTCATATTTTTTAGCTTTCTTTTTATCTTTTATTTTTCAGTTTTTTCCTTTTTATCTTTTATTTTTCAGTTTTTTCCTTTTTTTTAGTTTTTTTCTTTTTTAGTTTTTAGTTTTTTTTTAGTTTTTTACCTTTTTTTAGTTTTTTTAGTTTTTTCAGTTTTTTAGCTTTTTTAGTTTTTTTTATTAGTTTTTAGTTTTTTGTAGTTTTTGCCTTTTTTTTAGTTTTTTCAGTTTTTTTTTTAGTTTTTAGTTTTTTACCTTTTTTTACTTTTTTTTAGTTTTTTAGCTTTTTTAGTTTTTTTTCTTCTTTTGTATTAGTGTGAAATAATTCAGACGTCATATGCACCTGATCCACAGATCCACAGATCCACAGACAACTTATTTTTATATATATAGATAAGATATAATCTGGCGTAACGGACAGACAACTTATTTTTATATATATAGATATATATTCACAGGTGGGACTTAGGGACACAACTACAATGGCGCGTAACCAATATGGCGCGTAACGACTTACGCGCGCGGGGGGGCTTGGGGGAACGCAAAAAACTTGCTGCTGATAGAGAAAGTAAGAAAAGAAATCGTGCCGAGGAATCACAAGAACAGCAAGAAAACAGGCTTGCAGCTGATAGAGAAAATAAGAAAAGAAAGTGTGCCGAGGAATCACAAGAAAACAGGCTTGCGGCTAAAGAACGCAAAACCGCGCAGTTAGATGAAAATCCACCTGGAAAGCGAGAGTCAAAACATATCAAAACTGAAAATGATAGCGATGATGATTGGGTTTGGGATTTTGACTTGGATAAGGACATCAATGCCTACCAGATTTAAGTTAAAAAACAAAGGTTCGGCGATATGTACTTCATAGTGACGCTGAAAAATAAAGAAGAAAAAAAAACTGAAAAAATGTAAAAAACTAAAAAGAAAAAACACTCAAAGATAAATTACAGACCGGGACACAAATGACGACCGACACAGAGGGAATATAAATGACGACCAGGAACCTCAAAGAAAAATTACAGACTGGGACACCCGGACACAAATCACGACCGGGAATATAAATGACGACCGGGAGGCAGGGACACAACAAAAACGGGGACGCCGGGGGCACAGACGGGATATATAATTGACGACCGAGACACAGGGATTGTTTGAATAGAAATTACAGACCGGGACACCGGGACACAAATGACGACCGGGACACTGGGACAGAGGGAATATAAATGACGACTGGGACACTCAAAGAGAAAATACAAACTGGGACGCCAGGACACAAATGATGACCGGGACACAGGGAATATAAATGCTATTTATATGCACAGAATGTTGTACATTCGCATGTTTTACGTAGTTAAAAATATATATTTATATCTATCTCTATTCACAGGTGGGACACAGGGACACAGCTACAATGGCGCGTAACTAATATGGCGCGTAACGACTTACGCGCGCGGGGGGGGCTTGGGGGGTTTGGGGGGCGCGAAGCGCCCAAACCAACTAGGTGTTGGGGTGGGGCGAAGCGCCACCCCAACAGCTAGTCTATATATATAAAAATAAGTTGTCTGTCTGTCTGTCTGTGGATCAGGTGACGTCATGTTTCTGTGTCGGCTGAAGTCATGAAATTAGTTGTCGTCATTTTTGCTTTGACGGTGACGTCATTCAGGATATTTAAGACATATGTTCACGTAGAAATCTATTAATGTTTAAGTTTACAATGACTGATGAACTTACCATGGCAAAAGCCGATGAAGATGCTCAAAGAGTCTATGCCAAAAAACTTGCTGCTGATAGAGAAAGTCAGAAAAGAAAGCGTGCCGAGGAATCAAAAGAACAGCAAGGGAACAGGCTTGAGGCTAAAGAACGCAAAACCGCGCAGTTAGATGAAGATCCACCTGGACAGCGAGAGTCAAAACATATCAAAACTGAAAATGATAGCGATGATGATTGGGTTTGGGATTGTGACTTGGATAAAGTCATCAATGCCTACCAGATTTTAGTTAAAAAAAACAATGGTTCGGCGATATGTATTTCATAGTGACGCTGAAAAATAAAGAAGAAAAAGAAAACTGAAAAAAAGAAAAAATGTAAAAAAACTAAAAATACTAAAAAGAAAAAACACTCAAAGAGAAATTACAGACCGGGACACAAATGACGACCGGGACAGAGGGAATATAAATAACGACCGGGACACTCAAAGAAAAATTACAGACTGGGATACCGGGACACAAATATCGTGAACAAAGTTACAGTACGAGTGATCTATTGTTGTATGTACAAAATAACATTTCCAAATTAATGTCGGAACAAAAAGACATTTATGATACGATAGACTCAATTTCAGGACGTATACAACTACCTGCTGATTTCTGTAATTTAGTGACGTCCAAAAATGAATTGATTGAAAAAGTATTTCCGAATATTCTAAAAAATTATAAAAATAATAAATGGCTAAGTGAAAGAGCGATTCTCGCACCCAAAAATATAGACGTCCACGAAATCAACAATATTATTTTGACCAAGATTCGAGACCAGGCAGTCCTTTACAAGTCAGTCGACACAGTTTTGGAACCAAATGAAGCGGTTAATTATCCATCTGAATTTTTAAATTCCATAGATCTTTCAGGGTTTCCACCACACGTGCTACAACTAAAAATAGGCGTACCAATAATACTTTTAAGAAATATCAACCCACCAAAGCTTTGCAATGGCACGCGACTTGCCGTAAAAAAAAAAAATGGAAAACCTAATAGAGGCCACAATCTTGACAGGGCCTTTGAGGGTGAGGCTGTTCTTATTCCTCGAATTCCCATGATTCCAACGGATCTGCGCCTTTTCAATTTAAAAGATTGCAATTCCCAATTCGATTAGCATTTGCAATCACCATTAACAAAGCTCAATATCAATCATTAGAAAAATGTGGTATAGATCTTAATACTGATTGTTTTTCCCATGGACACTTGAACGTTGCATGTTCGAGGGTTTGTAAACCTGACAATCTATTTATATGCAACGACAATTGGACAGCGAAGAATGTTGTATATTCGCGTTTTACGCAGTTAATTTGTATTGTATCTATCTATCTATCTATCTATATAAAAACGAGTTGTGTGTATGCATGTTTGTTTGTTTGTAAAAAGAGCGTTTGCATATGACGTCATTATTAGTGCATACGGCTTTGTATATGCACAGACAATGGGAAAGCCAAGAATGTTGTATATTTGCAATTTTCACGTAGTTTAACTCCTTCAGACGAAATGAATGCTTGCCTGAAAAATTCGAATTTATGGGCACACGTAAAAATATTAAAATTAACTACAAATATGCGTGTCCGATTGCAAAACGATGACTCTGGTCAAACATTTTCAGATCAATTTCTGGCAATCTGAAACGGAAAGCTCCCAGTAGTGGGAAAGCCAAAAATGTTGTATATTCGCAATTTTTACGTAGTTTGAAACACATATATAAATCTATCTATATTCACAGGTGAGACACAGGGACACAACTACAATGGCGCGTAACTAATATGGCGCGTAACGACTTACGCGCGCGGGGGGGCTTGGGGGCGCGAAGCGCCCCACCAACTAGGTGTTGGGGTGGCGCGAAGCGCCACCCCAACAGCTTGTATATCTATATATATATAAATAAGTTGTCTGTTATGTCTGTTACACTATGTCTGTTACGCCGGATTATATCTTTTATATATATAAACGAAAACAAACTAATATGTAAAAACTGGGAATCGCATAAATATTTCG